>NW_025335314.1:0-1412 GCF_004798865.1 Varanus komodoensis
TGGGGACCATGCGGTAAAAAGATGGAAAAAATGTTTGTTCATGTATAGCTGGTTCAAATGAGCCATATGAAATCTACAAAAGCAAAGAGAGAGGAGGAGAGGCTATAGCTTTCCGAATAGAGGAGTATCTGAAGGTTGTTTAGCTCATTAAAAGGGACTGAATGGACCATCAGATTTGAGCCAGTGTAAATCTCACAATTTCATTGCTTACAAAAATGACACTAATGAATTCTATGATGTATTTACCCACATTGCAAATTTAATTCTGCTCTCTGGGTATAATTCATCACTCCCATAGTGTGCCTAATAGCCAAACTTAGGTTTTGGCCCCTCCTTACCTTTGCCTATTCCTTGGTCCTCCTATTGCAGAGGTGTCTCTTGGGACACCATAGAAACCCTGCAATTTCTCCACTCTGTTTTTGAGCTGTTTGGGGCAGGTCATGGCTTCCATCCATCCATCCATCCATCCATGCTTATGCTGTATTTGCATGCTACTTTTTGTAGTGATGAGGAATCCAAGCTTACTTACACAGTTCCATTTTGTCTTCACAGCAGAAGTTCTGTGAGGTAGGTGGGATTGAGAGGGAGAGACTAGCCCAAAGTCACTCATTGAGTTTTATGGCCAAGTGGGGACCCAAACCAGGATTGTCTGGGTCTGCCGTCCAGCACATTCGCCGCCAATGCACTTTTTTCTTTCAAGATTGCAACTATCTTTTTGATAGCCATAGACATTCCCATCTAGGTACCTAGGTGGCACCTAGAGGGGGTTCTGGCAGTCAGTCTGTTATTTTTATTTCCACACAGTGTAACCTTTGCAAATATTGGAAAACATTTTGTCAAAGTGATGCTACCATCCAGGCATGTGCCAGGAGTGGGAACAGGAGCAAACAACCTCAGGAAGAGGGATTGGTATTAGACTAGCATTTTGACATTCAGAAGTCTTCTTAAAACTATCTTTTATGATCACTGTTTTTAAACTCTTTTATATGAATACAAATAAATGAAGATCAAACAAACGAACAAAATAAGATGCCATTTTATCCTGGTCCACTGTTGCCTTATGAAACATCTGAAGGAATCCTCTTATGACTTGAACCATGCCTTTTTGGTACTAACTTCTCCAACAGTTAACTCTTTGTGGTACTGTAGCATATATTTCTTATCCCCAAGTAACTTCTTGATGGGCCAACTCCACCCTGAACACACAATGATTTTACACAGATGTAAACTGTACACAGAGGTATATATTGGTTTCAAATTCAGTCAGAATAGATCATGTAGCGTCAACAGGACTGCTCTAGATATGACCAGATTTCCATCAAGCACACTTGGCTGTGAACCTCTGCTGTTCCATACACATATTTGAACAGCCATACACTAAATGCTACTCAATGCATTCCGGCCACCATACC
>NW_025335314.1:1948-10339 GCF_004798865.1 Varanus komodoensis
GCATTTTGTTATTCAGTGTAGCTTTTCTGCTACTAAGAGGGTCTCTCACAGGATACTGCTACTGTGTTTGAAACTATTGCCAATATCTAAGTGCTCCTAAAACAACTTTGCTTCCAACACCACAAACCATCTCTGCTGTATCTATGTATTCCATAGATGGCACTCCTGTTTTTTGCAAACAATGGAACTCTAGGCATCCACCCTATCCATCAAGTGTCACCCTTGAATCACATCATCAGGAAAGCCAGAGCCCTGTTTGCACTGCTCCCATCCAAGCAGCCCCCTGTGCTGTGTTTGGTGAGAATCATTGTCCGATACATCTCTTCAAAGCTCCTTTTCCACACACCATGTACCCTCAAGTACACATCACTACCCTGCACTTGTCCCAATCTCACATGGCAAGCTGCATTGGATTAAATGTTTTCAAGGTGTTAAGATATTAAGCATATGAGCAATGATGTCTTTAATTCAAGATTTCAATAAAAGAAGATATGAAAGCAGGTGACAGTGTGCAATTTCTGAACAGTTCAACACCACAGTAGAGTTTTAATTCTGACAACATGAAATCACATCTTTCCCATATTCTACATGATCTTCTAGTAACCTTTAGTGGAAGAAATATTGTTGGAGATTCATAAGATTCTGCAGAAAATCAGTAAGTCCAGAGTCTATATTGACCAGGTCAGACCTGTTGGTCACATTGATCTGAAAATTAATTGTGGCCTTGCTTTCACATTCTAGTTCTTCATTGATATTTGAGCAAAGGAGATTGAGGCATGACAGCTCACATTATAGAACTTCTCTGAAAACAGAGCCTTCCTCCTCCTTTAAAAGAGAGAACTTATTTTTAACTAAGCCAAGAAGTATTAGGTATTCACTCACTCAAAGATAAAGATAGACTCAGGTGGAAGTAAAGAGAAGTTTGGGATGTGATTGCATGAAGGATTTATTACCCGGGGATGTTTATCTGCTCCTGAGAAGGATGTCTGGAGAACAAAAGTTTAGGGGGAAGGAAATGTATATGGGATGTTATCTCGCCAATGAGGAAATCTCCTGGCTGGAACCACTCATGTGGAATATAAGCAGGTTGATTTCCAGAGCACATCATAGGATCACCTTTCAGCACCACATTTGGCATCAGAAGCAGCAGGCGTAGGAGCAGCATGCTTGTGGCTAATTTCCTTTCAGGCATCAGGTCACCTAGATATCTCTTGACATGAAGCTCACTGCTAACTTCGGCTTGACTCAGACATGGTGCATTGTGACTGGATCCAGTAGTAAGAATGGGGGAAGAGAGGGGTATCCTCTGCAAATTTAATCTCACAGTGTAACAAAAGTGTGCCTCGATTACTGTGAAGGAAGTGGCATTTGAAGCTTGAGATTTCAAATGAATGTAGGGAAAGTTTCACAAGGAAGGATGCCTTGCTCATCACAAAAATCTTACTGCCCATTGACCATTGGAAGACTGAAATATATTTCAGATTTGCTTGATTCTTTTTCTCCCCACAACATTAATTTGAAGAGATTAATCTATTACAACAATTTCAATAATGAGGGGAGGAGAAACCCTTTGGCAGTATATCAAGCTTCTATGATGAAATATTGACTGCAGTATTGGCTAAGCAAACATGTTGATCCCCTGAGACATTCTGCTGCTGCTATAATTGGGAAGAAGGAAACTGAGGTAGAATCATTAAGGTGGGAATGTACTGCAGGTTCTCTAGACCAGCTTATGCAATGATCCAGGTGAAATGCAGATACCAAGGGGTCAAATCCCTTACACTCTGCAGGAAAGTCCTGGCTAGGACAAAGTCACAGTGCCTATATTTGAGCAAACAAATCTTAAAAATTTAAATCTTTAAATTAATTAAATATTCAGGGAATGTGCAATGATGAGATGTACAGAGAAGAGAAGAGAAGAGAAACATAAAAGAAACACCCCCACAGACAATTTCTGAGAGGAGAAAAATAGTCCCAAGTCCTTCTTTTCAGCTCTCCTTGTGGGTTGAGTAAAACTGAGTCAGCTGATGTGCTGATTTTCAAATCCCACCAAATCTAGGTGCATTCACTCAATTCTGTCTGAATAGTCTGCATCATTATATCCCACATTATCCTGGGTTCTGTCTTGCCTTATGAACATTTCTATACTATAACAGGAATTATTTTTTTTTGTTGAACTATGTTTATTCCTTAATCAGAAATGTTCAAATAATAATGGTACATAGTCTGTGTCCTTGCCAGTATTCCAAATTTGCTTGCATTAGAATAACATCCCATTCATTTTACACATGAAATGTTACCCAGAGTATTTTGCTGCTTAGAGGTGATATTAACACAATTGTCCAACAAGTGGTCAACAGATTGCATGATTCGCTTGGTGAATACACCCAGGGCAAATCTAGGCTGTTTACTGAGCAGATATTTTCCACTCTGCTCTGGTTTTGTCCACTAAAGAAAGAACATCAATTAAGCATTAACTTCCTCATTGGTCTCACCATTACATTTGCTGCTCTCTGCTGTTCCGCTAATGTCTCTGCAAAGCAATGTAGCATTTGGCGGGGGGGGGTGATATGGAGCTGAGCAAGCCAGCAATGATAAAGTTTTTTTTTATTTATTTAAATTTTTATTAGCTGTCAAATACCAGAATCTCTGGGTGACTTACAAAAACAAAACAAAACATACCAACAAACAACATACTGCATCCAACCATTAATGATAAAAACAAACAAACAAAAAAAAGCAGTTAAAATCAATTAAGCTGGGGGAGAACCAGCCTCCAACAAAACCCTCTCATCTGCAGCACTATGACCCATCTTGAAAAAGACATACTTTCATATGACAAATGAATTTTTCAAAAGTGTAAGAAGCATAGTGTGAGTGCTTAACTGCAAAAGCATTTGGTCAGTCACCTGAAGGGGTCAGGTGCAAACAGTGGGGTCATCCTTCCCATGCTTGCATGCGGTACGTGATGTTTTCTTCCTGGGAACAACCCTGCATCCCTGACGAGAATTGGGATGGAGAACTAGTGGTGCCTTCAAACCCTGAACAAGCATATTCTAGACAGAAGCCATGAGCAGTTTTCTCATGAAAACCTTTTCCTTTCTTATTTGGAACAATCCTGAATTTTTTGCCTTCTTTCTCCACCTGCTATGGCATGTGTGGAGATGACCTGAAAGTTTCATGGCACCAACCATCTCTAGTAGGGATGGAAGGGCCATGATCTAATGCAGAGAACTAGGAGATAGCTTCCCTTTTATACTTGATTAGTCAAATTAAAGAACACTTATGAACCAGAGGGAGACAGAGGCTGGGGACTGTAGCTACATGCAAAAATCAATCAGATCAAATGTATCTTACTCATCTTAATTACATTTCAATACCATTCTTATTAACTGTATTTATTTTATTCATGTAATGCTTGGGATTCTAGGAGTTCCTGTGATTCACAGATAAATACATTACATACAATATAAAAATGTATTAAAGAATGGATCTCTTTAAAATATTGGAGAAACAGAAGTAAGACAGCAATGGCCCATCAGTGTTAGTGATTCACTTAGTAAGAAAGACTCTTTCAAAGTTCTCAGGGGCAGGGACATGCTTATATAAAAGAAAGTGTGGTAGGAAGCCTGACACTGATTATTTCTCATGCAATTCAAAAATTTATGATTTCTGTGCCTGTCTGGATTGTTTGATGATCTGCTATGAGCATTTATAAAAATCCTGTGAGAACAGGATTGATAAGGCATTGTGGTAAATAAGATGATCTCCTAGATGAGGATGATACCGTACTAAATCTAGTGGACCGAGAGTCTAACTGATTTCTAGGTAAAGTATTGCCTGTTTGTGCTTTAATATCTTATTTACTGGGCTAGACAGGTTCAAATTTGAACTGAAATTCCACTAAAGAATATTTTCTAGGCTTTCCCAACCTAGAGAGAAAAGTGTGCCTTTTGAGAGGAAGGGAGCCAGGGGCACAGGACGTTGAAACTTCCTTGGACAACTCTAATTCCTCCAACTACATTCCTCACTGGAGCATATTCCACAAACATAGAAAAGGGAAACACATGCCTGTCAGAATGCATGCAGAAACAGTCTGACGTTGCTAGAGATGATTTTGTTTTTACACACTGACTGGTCTCACTGAATGAACAATTACCTTGATATACATTCATGTTTGAAAATGATGGAATTAGTGATTGGCAGAGATGTGAACCTAGATTGATACCTCACTCAAGATTCATTTAGCCTATTTTTATGTTCTTGCCCAGATGCAAAGAACATAACTGAAATGATGGACCCATTTACATCTTTCTTTGCATCAGCTGCTTTCTGGTGTTTATCTCAGGTCTCAGTAAATGATATAGCATTTGGGGAAAAAGATGCAGCACAGTAAGCCAGTACTGGAGGCCAAGATGGAATAGATCTCCACAGCCACCATGTACTTTCCTTTGGTGCTGAGGTAAGTTGGTCTGAGGGTGAATAATTTATGTCTGACACCCCTGTCATGGTCAGATCACTTCCTGGTGAGGTTTGTGCAAGAGAGCAGCCTCTCCCTCTGTAAGGGTGTGGACCTGATTGTGTGGGTCCACCCCTGGAGCCGGATGGAATTGGACGGATTTCTGAAGGCCATGGGGGAGTTTCTGGCTGAAAGGACTGGTGCTCCTGTTGAGGCTCTGGTCGAACTGTGGAACGGGGAGATGACCAGGGCTGTTGATATGATCGCTCCTATGCATCCTCTCCCTCCGGGCAGAGCCCGCTCTTCCCCTTGGTATACACCTGAATTGCAGGCGATGAAGCAGATTGGGAGACGACTAGAGCGTAGGTGCAGGAGATCATGGGATGAATCTGACCGAACTCACTTAAGACCCCATTATTGGGCCTATGCTGTGGCGGTGAGGGTGGCGAAAAAGAAATTCTTTTCCATTTCCATTGCCTCCTCAAAATGCTGTCCGGCGAAGCTTTTTCAAGTGGTGCAAGGCCTGGTCCGCCCTGGCCCTAAGAAAGATCTAGTTCTACCCTCGAAGGCCCACTGTGATGACTTTGCCAAGCATTTCAGGGAGAAAATCGTTAAGATTCGTCACGAGCTAGACTCTACTAGTGATTCAGAGGCTTCTGGGGAGATACCAATGCCGCAGTCTGGTCCAAAATTAATGGATGAATTTCAGTTATTGCGGCCTGATGATGTGGACAAGGTGCTTGGATGAGTACATCCCACCACTTGCCTATTGGACCCTCGCCCATCTTAGTTAATAAACAATGCCAAGCGCGGGATTGGGATCTGGATCTTGGAAGTGGTTAACACTTCTCTGAGGGAGGGTCAGGTACCTGCCCCTTTAAAGGAGGCAGTAGTCTGACCGGTCCTGAAGAAAGCGTCACTGGATGCAGAGGTGGCCACTATAGACCAGTGGCCAACATCCCGTTTCTGGGCAAGGTGTTAGAATGGGTGGTGGCAGGACAACTCCAAGAACTCTTGGATAAAACTGATTATCTGGACCCATTTCAGTCCAGCTTCAGACCCGGGTATGGTACTGAATCTGCCTTGGTCACCCTGTACGATGACCTGTGCAGGGAGGACAGGGGGAGTGCATCCCTGTTGGTTCTTCTGGACCTCTCAGTGGCTTTCGATACCATCGACCATGGTATCCTTCTGGATAGGCTAGCAGGATTGGGGGTTGGAGGCACTGCTTTGCAGTGGTTCCACTCCAATCTCAACGGCCGATTCCAGAAGGTGGTGCTGGGGGCTATGGCTCTGCACCATGGCAGCTATGCCATGGAGTACTGCAGGGGTCCATTTTGTCCCCTTTGCTGTTCAACGTCTACATGAAACCGCTGGGAGAGGTCATCAGGAGATGTGGGCTGCGGAATCATCAGTAAGCTGATGATACCCAGCTCTACCCCTTGTTTTCCACCAATCCAGGTGAGGCAGTGGCTGTGCTGAACCAGTGCCTGGCCAAGGTAATGGGCTGGATGAGGGCCAATAAACTGAAGCTCGATCCAGACAAGACGGAGGTCCTGTTGGTTGGTGGATCGGGCTTCGGTGAGGGTGAATTGAACCTAGTCATGAATGGGGTTGCACTCCCTCTTAGGGACAAGGATCGCAGCTTGGGAGTGCTCCCAGAGCTTTCACTGGAAACTTGGGTGACAGCAGTGGCGAGGAGCGCTTTCTTTCAGCTTCGGCTGATCCATCAGCTGTGCCCCTACCTGGAGTATGACTGCCTGGCAACAGTGACACACGCTTTGGTGACTTCCTGACTTGACTTCTGTAACGCGCTCTGAGTGGGGCTACCCTTGAAGACGGTCCGGATACTTCAATTGGTTCAAAATAGAGCTGCCAGGCTGCTGAAGGGGACTGGGTGTTATGTTTACATGAGTCCAGTCCTCTCTCAGCTTCACTGGCTTCCCATTGAAGTCCAGGCCAAATTCAAGGTGTTGGTGATGACCTATAAAGCCCTAAATGGCTTGGGTCCTGGTTACCTGAAGGAGCACTTATGTCCATATATGCCAGCCGGCCCCCTGAGATCTGCAGGAGAGTCCCTTCTCTGGGAACCCTCCATGAAGGAAATTAGGAGGGTGAGTACTCGGAGGAGGACTTTCTCTGCGATGGCGCCAAATCTATGGAATGTGCTCCCCAGAGAAGTCTGCCTGGCGCCATCGTTATTTGTTTTTCAGTGCCAGGTGAAGACCTTTTTATTCAAATGTCATTTTAACTGTTAATAGTATTTATTAATTTTATTCTTTGGTCAGGGCGACTTAATTTGTACTGTTAATTTATATTATTTCATCCAAGTTATTTATGTTTGTGAGCCGCCCTGAGGCTTCAGTGAATGGGGTGGCATAGAAATTTTCTAAATATATAAATAAATAAAAAGTTGGGACAAAGGACACCCACACACTTCAGAAGACCAGCATGCTGAAGGTAATGAACTTGGCCCCATTGAAGCTGTCAGGCAATTTCCTAGCCAGGAAAGCCATCGTGAAAGTGACTGCAGCCAGGAGCCCCATGTAGCCCAAGACACAATAGAACATGAGAACTGAGCCCTCGTTGCATAGCAGAACAATTTCTTCTGTCATGGAATATATGTCCATATCCAGAAATGGAGGAGATTTTGTCAGCCACACTAGACAGATCTCTGCTTGAATTGTGGAAGAGGAAAGCACAATGGAATAGGTCAGTCTTCTCCCCATCCACTTCCTCATCCGGGATCCTGGGTTAGTAGCCATGAATGCCAGCACCACAGAAATTGTTTTAGCCAAGATGGTGGAGAGTGACACAGAGAACACCATGGCAAAAGTGGTTTGTCTCAGTAAGCATGACACCGCATTAGGCTTTCCAATGAAAAGCAAGGAGCAGAGGAAGCACAAGAGGAGGGAGATGAGGAGCATATAGGTGAGGCTTTGGTTGTTCGCCTTAACGATGGCTGTGTCTTGGTGCCTGATGAAGATGCCGAGCACCAGAGCCATGTTCAGGGACATGAGAAGCACAGAAAAAATTGAAGCGATGGTCAAAGTATCTCCAAAGTCAAGGAAGTTAGGAATTTTGGTCATGCATTGATCCTGGAGATTGTTTATGTAATGACCATCCGGGCAACTGACATACGTTTCCATATTTGAAGAACAAAGATATAATGATTCAGATTTTTATTTCTTTGTATAAAGAAGCACAGACACAGCAAAGACACTCCCATGGTATAGAATAGACTTATCAGAAACTCACAGATGGTAGCTCTTTTAACTATGGAAGGATATAAAGACTTCCAGGCAGAATGATTGCAAATGAATAGACAATTGTCCCCAAAGAACAAGATGTAGAATCACTGTCCTCTTTCAGTCTTTCTTTTTTCTTTGGATCACTTTTATCAATCTAAACATGGCAATAACTATTCTGGTAGTCCAATGTCCATGGGTCAACAGTATGAATTTTAATTATTGTTCATATGTCATATGTGAGGGGGTATTTTCCAGCCAATAAACTGCAGTCATATTTCCATAAATTGTTGTTGTTAGTTGCAAAGTCGTGTCCAACCCATCGCGACCCCGTGAACAACACACCTCCAGGTCTGTCTGTCCTCCACCATCCCCCAGAGTCCACTCAAGCTCACACCAACTGCTTCAGTGACTCCATCTATCCACCTCATCCTCTGTCATCCCATTCTTTTGCCATCTATTGTTCCCAGCATTAAGCTATTCTCTAGGGAGTCCTTCCTTCTCATTAGGTGGCCAAAGTATTTGAGTATCAACTTGAGTATCTGGCCTTCTAAAGAGCAGTCAGGGTTGATCTCCTCTAGAACTGACTGGTCAACAACTGGTCAAATATCAACAACCTCAGACATGTAGATGATACCACTCTTATGGTAGAAAGTGAAGAGGAACTAAAGAGCCTCTTGATGC
>NW_025335315.1:0-1488 GCF_004798865.1 Varanus komodoensis
TGTTTGGAATGTGAGGTTTGAAAAAGGCAAACAGAATTTTATTCTGGCTCTTGTGTGTATGCCATGTGAGAATGGGAGTGACAGGAATTCCTTCATTCAAGGGGTGCATGGTGCTCGGTGTGTGAGAGAATTTTAGGAGCTTTGGTAAATGGTGATTTGGTACTTTTCCTACTGGAAAAAAATGTGGGAAGAAATGTGTAACTGTTGGAGTAAAGGCAAGAAAAACAAAGGAAAAAAAGAGGAATAGTCTACCTTGTTGGGAGCACTCCCATTATTGAAAGAGACGGTAACTGCAGCCTCTTCTCTGGGTTTAGTCTGGCCAACTGAATTCAGGGGGGATTTTTGCTGGAAAATTTGGATTTTTTGACTCAGTGGGCTTGGCTATTACACAGAGCCAAGAAAAGGGGGATGCTCTGGCAGGAAGGTACCACCACATTGTGGGTAGTGCAGAAGCAGCAGACACAAAGCCTCTGAGCATGTACAGAGTTCAAAGTACTTTGGGAAGTTTGAGTGGATCTGCTTCCAGTCACAGGTTTTAAAAAGCAAGTCTTTGATTATCTAGAAAACTCTAAAAAAAATCCTTTGTTTCTCAGGGGGAAAAAAAGTTGTGTAACTGAGGCAAGGCATTTGGGTTCCTTCGAGTGTTCAAAGCTGGTATTTTCCTCAGGAAAAATTCTGCCTGGGAGGTTTGGGTTAAAACAAAGACCCTTAAGCACTATTTTTTTTTCTGAAAGGGAATCCTTCCAAAAAGTCTTTAACCAGAAATTGGACAACCATTTTCTGAAATGTTACACCTTTGAGTTTCAAGTAGATAGCTGGAAGTTTACTATTTCCCAAGAATGTACTCAAGCTTCATTTAGTCTGTAGAAATCACTAACAAGTCACTGTAGCTACTCTTAATGTCACATATCTCTGTGGATGTGAAAAGAGGAAAGAGAAACCAGAAGTGCTCCAAAGAGAAATCTAGAAAGATTAATTCTCCACGGAATGCCAATGGAAGAAGTAAGTCCTCCATTGCTCAGGCATATCTACCCAAAGTTGCACTAAAGTCATAGAATTTTAGATACTTCAGTTTGTTCTTCTTCTAATTAAATATTCTCTGTTGTTCAGCTCAGGCCTCAGCATGATAATGTACAACTTGGGCAGGAAGATGCAACCCAGTAAGCCAGCACCGGAGGCTAAGATGGAGAAGACCTCCACAGCCACCATGAATTTCCCTTTAGTGCTCAGGTACTTTGGAACAAAGGACAACCAAACACTGCAGAAGACCAGCATGCTGAAGGTAATGAACTTGGCCTTGTTGAAAGTATCAGGCAACTTCCTGGCAAAAAAAGCCACAGTGAAGCTGACAAGCGCCTGCAAACCCAGGAATCCAAGAACAGAGTAGAACATGCTAACTGAGCCTTCATTGCACTCCAGTATAATTTGATCAGTTATGGAGTGCAGGTCCATATCTAGGAATGGAGGAGAGGTAGACAGCCACCCGCT
>NW_025335315.1:3330-5682 GCF_004798865.1 Varanus komodoensis
ACCATGGTATCCTTCTCGATAGGCTAGCGGGATTGGGGGTCGGAGGCACTGCTGTGCAGTGGTTCTGCTCCTATCTCAATGGTCAATTCCAGAAGGTAGTGCTGGGGGACTATGTCTCTGCGCCATGGCAGCTAAGCCATGGAGTACCAAAGGGCTCCATTCTGTCCCCTTTGCTATTTAACATCTACATGAAACCGCTGGGAGAGGTCATCAGGAGGTGTGGGCTGCGGAATCATCAATACGCTGATGATACCCAGATCTACCTCTCGTTTTCCACTAATCTAGGTGAGGCAGTGGCTGTACTGAACCGGTGCTTGGCCAAGGTAATGGAATGGATGAGGGCCAATAAACTGAAGCTCAATCCAGACAAGACGGAGGTCCTGTTGGTTGGCGGATCGGGCTTCGGAGAGGGTGCATTTGACCTGGCCCTGAATGGGGTAACACTCCCTCTTAGGGACAAGGTCCGCTGCTTAGGAGTACTCCTCGACCCGGAACTTTCTTTGGAAGCTCAGGTGACAGCAGTGGCAAGGAGCGCTTTGCTTCAGCTTCGGCTGATTAATCAGCTGTGCCCCTACCTGGAGTACGACTGCCTGGCAACTGTGACACACGCGCTGGTGACTTCCTGCCTTGACTTCTGTAATGCGCTTTACGTGGGGCTTCCCTTGAAGAGGGTCTGAATACTTTAATTGGTGCAAAATAGAGCTGCCAGGTTGCTGACGGGGATGGGGCATTATGTTCACATGACTCCAGTCCTCCGACAGCTTCACTGGCTTCCCATTGAAGCCCAGGCCCAATTCAAGGTGTTGGTTATGACCTATAAAGCACTAAACGGCTTGGGTCCTGGCTACCTGAACGAGCGCTTATGTCCATATATGTCCAACCGCCCCTTGAGATCTGCAGGAGAGGCCCTTCTCCGGGAACCCTCCATGAAAGAAATTAGGAGGGTAGGGACTCGGAGGAGGGCTTTCTCTGCAGTGGCGCCCAACCTATGGAATGCGCTCTCCAGAGAGGTCCACTTGACGCCGTTGTTACTTGTTTTTCGGCGCCAGGTGAAGACCTTTTTATTTAAATGTCATTTTAATTGTTAAAAATATATGCTCATTGATCTGGCCAGGGCAATTTCTTCTTCCTTCTCTATTCTTCTTCTATATTCTTTCTTTATTTATTTTATATTGTTAATTTTAATTTTATATTGTTATTTTTGTATGTCAGTGTATTTTATTGTGTTTTTGTATTTTGGTGTACTTTATTGTGTNTACTACATCTAAAAGTGAAGCAGTGGTTCAAATGTTAATAGAAACCCTGCAAAAAAAGAAGAAATGTTTAAAACTTCCAAACAACTTCCATATAATTTGAATTGCCCACTCCTGCAGATTAGCTTTGTAGTTTTACAGATAAGTAAGTAAGTTGTGCAATTCTTATTGGAATATTGCAAAAAAGAAAAGTATAATACTTCCAATTAGCTTTCATATAGCCTGAAGTGATTCTACCTAATTTTGCAAGATAAGCAGGGTCTGATTGAAATCTGGATAGGTCACTTAAATGTTGCGAACCTCCTAGAGAGCACTGAATACAGATGCTATGGTGATGTTATGAAATGTGATAAAGGTAAGGTGTAGATATAGGTAACATACTGGCTTCAGAGGGACACAATCAAGGAATCACTGGACAATGAATTCCGGTAAAGACAAGACCCGCCAGCCCAGTAGTAACCTCAGTATTAACATGTCACAATTCTGATTTTAGGATCTTTGTGATTTGGTTGTAGGGAAACAGGCCTTTGTGAATCACATAATTGTTGTGTAATAGGAGATTCTTGAATATTTAATGGCACACCCTTGCTTCTTTTTCATTTGGATCACCTACCCATCTTATGGAAAATAAATGTTAAGATTGGTTAGTTAAATGGCCACCTTCCATAACTCAGCAGGAGAGTGATTTAAAAATCTTTCAATTTTTGAACAGGTGATTTTAGATGCAATTTAAGAAATGTATGACTATGTATGTTTGGGGTGCCTTTGTTGTTGTTGCTGTTATTTGCCCTCAAGTTGTCTCCAATATAAAACAATCTTTAAGTCAAAGCCCTCCAGAATGTCCTATCCGCAATACTCTTTTTACCTATTAATTCACGCTTTTTATATTTAATTTATGGTCGTGGCTTCCCTATTGAAGTCAACACAGGTCTTTTTTGGTCTTCCTTTGCTCTTTTCTGTATTCATCACTTCTACTTTCCCTGACATGATTGCCTTCACCACTGAATCCAACCTGCTCATATTTTATGAGGAAAAAATAATGAAACAAAGATAAAACTGCAAATCCATCGCATCATTCCTCTTCTTCATATACTCACAA
>NW_025335315.1:9706-23916 GCF_004798865.1 Varanus komodoensis
TACAAAAGCCAGAATGTGCTGATAGAACTTGGTTACCACCCTGCAAAAAAAAGACGGGCATGTGCTTTCTCATAAAAGGTAATAGGTGCAACAGAATATTATCTTATTTTTGGTCTACTTTAATGCTGAAAGATAATGGAACCTGTGGATAGGAAGAGAGCTGAGCAAGCCAAATATTTTGGAATGAAGAACTGCATCTTTTCTTTTTTCGTTGATCCTGCCTTTACATTTGTGTATCATATTGACTGTCAGGAAATGGGGTACTTATTTTTATTGAAATCCAGACTTTTCCAAAATCAATCCCTATCATCAGTCAATCTGCGGAGAGAAAGAACTGCTAAAGACAGTATGAGACATTTGCATGGTGGCCTTGGATGGAAAATGCCTTACGCTGGGAAGTTTATCTTCTCCTGGGAAGGGTGTCTGATGAACCAGATGCTGGGGGGAAAGTAATGTAGAAAAGTTGTCATCCCACCAATGTAGAAATCTCCATGCTCATACCAGTCTTGTGGAACAAGTACAGCCTCACTTCTGGGACATTTCGGAGTATGTTTTTTGGGCACCCCACTAGACAAAAGCAGCAGCAAAAGCAGCACCATCACAATGGCTAATTCATGCACACACATGAAGTTATCTTGTGTCTCTTCCTTTGTCAGCACCGTTAATAGAGGCGGTGTGATTTGAAGAAGGTGAGTCACAGCTGCATCCTCCAGTGGAAGCTGGTGAGGAAATCTGCCACCCAGGATTGCTAACCTCAAAAATGTGAGGAAAATGTTGCCTGCATGGCACTTGAAAACAGGAGAATGATCAAGATTTCAGAGCTCTTCCTCTGTTTCCTCTTCAATCTCAGCACTCCATTCTCCAGGGGGAGGCTGAAAAGACTTCAGGTCTGCTTCATGGCTTTTCTGTTCTTCCACTGCCTGAACAGTTGGCTGAATTACAGGAATTTTGATAATTACATGAATGATAAATAGCTGTGTAATTCTGGTCTCCATGGTGCAACTTCAGTAGCCACTTCAGTGTTCAGGCCTGAAACCAAATGACTTAATCCTCCAGCAGCAAGGACGCTTCCAGGAAAACCCCTGTGAAGCAAGGCTAGGTGACTGGATTCAATCAGCATACCAGACAATAGTCTGTACACATTCTCTCAGTCATCAGACTCACAAAAAGCTGCAACCATACCCTCATCCATCCTTCAGGGTATGCAGGTGAAAGGATCCTCTGTGCAGCAGAGAAGGAAGAGAGGAGCAGGTCCATTCTAAATGTGATCATTCTAGTTGTAATGGAACCAAAGTAATTCAGGGCCATCCAGTCCCAATCAGCTAATCAGGACAGAAGATCAACCAAATGAACAGATGCCATGGAAGCAAGAAGAATCAAGAGTCAGCTTCTCCGACAGCTTCTCCGACATCCCACCCCTTCCCATTCTCACCAAGGAGGATGAACTTGCTGTTTCACTGAGAAAATGTGGCCTGAACCTTGACATGTATCACAGATTCGGTCTCCTTCATGGGCCTCTGACGCTAAGCATCATTGCGTCCCCCACTAAAGAACTTAGGAAAAAGATTGCAACTGGGCCAAAGCTTAAATATTTCAGGTTTGGGAAGAATTGGTTTTGGTTTTAGTTTTCCTATTCATGATTCTTTTCCTTTTTCATTGGCATGATGCATCTGCTGCCTCCCCCTGGCCAGGAAGCTTCTACACTTCAAGCGAAACAATGATCCAATACTAAGAGTTTGGACTAATTTACTGAAGCACAGACTTGCATGTTTAACAGGAGTTCTTTGAATGTCAAATGAATGCAGAATGCAACAGAACCAAAGAAAATCCTTTCCATGCTAAAGGAATATAGAATCTATTTGACAAATCTGAAAGCAAGAGAAACACATTATGTTTGTGATATTGTGTGTATGTCTGTGTTTCATTCTTTCTTAATAGTGTCTCCCAAGCAGCTTACACCTGGCCTAAAGCATTCCAGAGGATCAGTAAGAAAGGAGCCTTAGTCAATGTGGAAAAGGCCCTATGGACTAGATGGAAAAGGCTTAATCAAGGAAGAAAATGGCTGATGTTTCACATCAAGAAATCCCACTGTAGATGGCACAGCATGCTGTTGTACTGTGTCATGTGCAACTTGCAAGATCTCAGAGGCTGACTGGTTTGTGAGAAGCACCCTATCACAACTCCCTGTGGCATGTTCTAGGTGGTGCTGAAGGAAAATGGAGTTGTGTGCTGTTCCTGGTCATTGCTTGGGTGTTGACTGATTCAAACCCTGGTTGGTCAAGCAGGAATGTATGGTGTGCTGTCTTACAAACGTGCATGTTTAAACTAAGGGTCAGCTACTGAATTAACAGGATAGAAATTCTGACTCAGCTTCACCAAACTAACAGAAGGGCAGAATTTGGTAGACTATGATAACGTGGAGAATCCAATTGGATTACTTTATTCAAAATTCATTTATCCCACTTTTATGTTTCGGTGCAGGATACGAAGATTACTATTGAAATGAACCTCTAATTCTTCCTTCTCATCAACTGCTCTCTGTTTTTCAGTTCTGGTCGGAACACAATAATGTAGCATTTGGGGGAAAATATGCAGCACAGTAAGCCAGCAGAGGAGGCCAAGATGGAGAAGATCTCCACGGCTACCATGTACTTTCCTTTTGTGCTGAGATAGGACAAAGGACACCCACACACTGCAGAAGACCAGCATGCTGAACGTGATGAACTTGGCCTCATTGAAGCTGTCAGGCAACTTTCGGGCCAAGAAGGCTACAGCAAAGCTGACTGAAGCCAGCAGACCCAGATAGCCCAAGACACAAGAGAACATGAGGACGGAGCCCTCGTTGCAGAGCAAGATAATTTCTTCAGTCATGGAGTGCATGTCCACATTTGGGAAAAGAGGAGACATTGTCAGCCACAGAACGCAGATGCCTGCCTGCACACTGGAGCAACAGAGCAAAATGGATTGGCCAGGCTTCTCCCCACCCATTTCTTCATGTGGGATCCTGGCTTGGTAGCCATGAATGCCAAACCACCAAAACTGTTTTTTCCAGGATTGTGGAGAGGGACACAGAGAAGACCATGCCAAAGGCAGTTTGTCGAAGAAGGCAGGACACAGTATTGGGCCTTCCAATGAAGAGGAAGGAACACAGGAATCACAGGAGAATGCAAAGGAGGAGAATGTAGGCGAGGCTTCGGTTGTTTGCCTTGACAATGGCAGTGTCCCTGTGCCAAATGAAGAGACCTAGCACCAGGGCTGTGATCAGAGAAAATAAAAGAACTGAAGAAGTTGCAGTACTGGCCAGGGTGTCTTCAAAAGCTAGGAAGTCTGGGATTTTTGGGGTGCATTGATTCTTGAATTTGTTTGGATATTGATGTCCCAGGCAATAGACACAAGTTTCCATAGCTGAAATAGGAACATGGAAGAATTGGTGAAATGTAGCTCTACATTTCCCTTAGATTGAAGGACAGTCTCTCCAGAACTCCTCGTGCCCTATTTTCTTCTATCATGGAATTGTTTGAAAATGCAATTCAAATAAATGAATATGCAAATGTGTTTCCCAGAAAATACTAGTTTTGTTCTCTTTGCAAAATGGTTGTTTCTTCAACCTTTGCCCTCTTCTTCATGTATCATGCCCTGCCCTAATAGAAGCCTTCTAGCAGATGGTGCAAGATCCTGGGGGCTGATTCATGATTGTGATTAATTTTTTCAATTCCTGCAGAATCAACTGTATCCTTTGTCTTTCCGTTCAGGACACTGAAACTGGTGCTTTGTAGAAACTTCTACTTTTGCTTTCCTTCCAAATGGAGGAAATACTGATTTATATTTTTTCTATTGGGATTTTGCTTTCTTTCCTCTCTATGTGTTGACTGAAAGTATTCAAGCAAGGAAGCAAGGACTGGATAGGTTTTGGCAAGAGACCTTTCCAACATATTTCTTCCATTTTGATGAAACACACTTTGTTTTTGATCAGTGCCCTACCTTTCTGGTTTGAAAACATCCCATCTGGACATGGAGCACAATCATAGCAGCAAAATGGCTTTCCCTCCTGCTTTTGCTTGCTGGAACCTGGAAGACAGTTTTCATTACATGATGAAAGAGCAGGCACCTGTTGAAAAATATTGGAGGCAGTTCATGTGAAGGAGACTTTGAGGAAATCACTGCACATCAAGGAATCTCTGAGGAGGAATTCTCAATTTTTTGTTGCACATGAAGTTGGAGGCAATCTTGAAGCCTTTCATAAAGTCAAAGAAATTGCCTATGTATATGGATACAGCTTCCCTCAGCTGCACCATTCAGCTGCCTCCCTTTTTAGGGGACAATTCAGTTGAGAACTCTGTCAGATTCTTAATTCAAGGGGTGGCAGCCATTCAAGGGCAGCAGAGGCAGTCACGTAGCTCTTAGTCCACCCTTTCCAGGCTGGGCAGCCTGGAGAGGACACAGCCCCCTCATTTGCAGGGGCAGCTCATAGACAACATTTATGTGGGTACCACAGGCAGTGAGAGAGAAGGGATGGAATGAAAGGGTGTCCTGGGAGAAAGACAAATATAGGAAGTTCGTAACATGGCCTTCTCTCTTGGAGATGCTAGGATTGCACCATTCAGGTTCTCCACATACCTCCAACTTTTTATGTTGAGTGTGGCTACCATGTAGATATACAAGTGATTTTCACTGACTGACTCAGTGCTGTGCACTCTGCTGCAATCACTTAATGGTCTGGAGAGGCTAAATATAAGGCCACCAATGTACATGTCCTTCCTTTTTTTCTTGCTCTGAGGGTGCAATGGCGCATTGTTACAGAAGGCTGATTGAATGAGTGCTGGTCATTCTTGCTCCTCTGCCATCTCCTCTGCAAAACCACTGCAACATCCGTTTACCCAGTCTCCAGGAGGATGCCAGAACCTACTTTCTTGTTATGATGTAGCTCCTTCTACTAAGGCCTTGGGTCTAGGACTCGAAAGTACTTTTTGGGTGCAAAACAACCTCAGGCACTTTATTTCTTTCAAATGCATCATTTCTTCATTCCCAGTACAGTTTCCCCATGAATATCAGCTTAAGAATGCAGGATTGCTTCCCCACCTGCTTCAGTTTTCTGTGCCATTCAATTTTGTCCTCATTCATGGTGAATCCTTTTCCTGCAGCAGCGTGATGTTCCACCCTTCCCACTTTGACCCTGACATAGGACTGATTAGGGAAAGTGTCCAAGTTGGTAATATCAAACCCCCCTTCGTATTCTCCCTGTTGGTTAAACATAATCTCCTCCCCTGCATTATTGTTGAATGAGGTCCTCTGAATGAATGCATGAACCTAAACAAGAGACCATGAAAAGAAAATCGACTATGAAGTATTGTGATATTCTCATTAACAGCATTTAAGTAACTTGCAGTGCAAGGGCAGGGTTCCTTTCGAGGGAAAGGGATATGAATCATTGAATGCAGTTTATGTACTTCTGAAAATGCCATAATTTACAGCATTGCCCTGAGAATTTCCAACAGTATCTGCCAAGAACAAGCATGTCCACATGCACTTCAGCTGGACTCACTTTTTCTCATATTTATGGTGTAATTTTGTGCATTTCTTGAGAGAAAACTGCCTAGAACTCATCACAATCTCCAGCCAGAGTTACTATGTCAGGGTATGCCTGGAGTTTTTTGACTCCTGAAACCGACAGTTGAGAATTCAGTTGCAAATTCCCTTGATCTAGTGTACATCTGCCTGATTCTAAATGAGGGATATAAGAGCCCCGCTGTGTGTGAACACATCCTTTGGTATAGGAAACTCCTGAAATATGGGGACATGGAAAGAAAGTTATCACTCTTTTTTATTACTCACTAATGTATTGTCCTTATTTACCTGAGAATTCCTCTGCTACCAATTAGGAATGGGAAGAAACCCAATCCTTTACCTATGAATATTTTTGTGTGTGTGTGCACATGTGTGTGATGGGTATTTATGCAGAATTTCTAGAATGAACCTCCACTTTATATTTTTCCACTTTTTATTGTTCCCCATCTGATCCTCAAGGATGAAGATCTTTGACTTATGTATGAGCCATTAACAGCCATTAACAGGGAAATACAAAAGTGGATCCTCCTCCATTCTGAAGGGAAAAGTAGTTTCACAGCATTAAATAGGGTTCTGCCTGGAAATAGGATGCTTTTGGATCATATCAAATCCCTTTGTATACTCAAGTTTTCTAGAAATCATTCTGGGAGATTTAAGGTATTGGTGACCACATATTGTCAATTACTATGAATGTATTTTGTATTTTACATCATTCTAAATACATCATTCTAACTTCTTTTTCATATTTGCACTTGGAAGGGTGAACCAAAATGACCTCTTAAGGAAAGGCAGTGGCAGAGCTCTGACAAAACGTGATCGACTGGAGAGGGAAATGTAAACCCACTCCAGAATCATTGCCATGAAAATCCCATGGACAGTTCCAAAAGACAAAAGGATATGATGCCGGAAGATGAGCCCCTCAGGTCGGAAGGTGTCCAATGTGCTACTGGAGAAGGGCAGAGGGCTAGTACTAGTAGCGCCAGAAAGAATGAAGAAACTGGGTCAAAGCCGAAAGGAAACTCAGTTGCAGATGTATCTGGTGGTGAAAGGAAAGTCCGATGCTGTAAAGATCTGTACTCCTGGAATGTAAGATCTATGAATCAAGGTAAGCAGGACGTAGTCAAACAAGAGATGACAAGTCTGAACATTGACATCTTAGGAATCAGTGAACTGAAATGGACAGGAATGGGTGGATTTAATTCAGATCAGGTAGACTACTGCAGGAAAGAATCCCTCAGAAGAAATGGAGTAGCCTTCATAGTCAATAAAAGAGTAGGAAAAGCAGTACTGGGATACTATCTCCTAATGACAGAATGATCTCAATTTGAATCCAAGGCAAACCATTCATCATCACAGTAGTCCAAGTCTATGCCCCAACCATTGATGCTGAAGTGGCTGAAATTGACCGGTTCTATGAAGGCCCACAACATCTTCTAGAATTAACACCAAAAAATGATGTCTTTATCATCTTCTTCTGCCTGACACTTTACTTGGCATAATGGCTTCCTTCAAAGAAACATGCCAGATGATATCTTATGCGGGGTAAAAACCCGTGACACCAAGCTAAACCTGCAAATCCTTCTCATAGTTGGTCTTCTTCATTTGTAAATAATTCTTTGGAATGACTACAGCATCGTCTGTGAGTATATACCCAAATCGATTTTTTTTTCTTTCCTAGACATGCTGAAAAACAGCAATCTTTGATTTCTATTTCTTTTTTTTCTGTTTGCTTCAGTTTATGCTATGGCTTCCTTCTTTAGCATGCTGCAATAAACAGTAAATACTTAAAAATTTAGACCCTCTTCTAATCTTTAAGTGATGCCCCTTGACTTCTGACAGTCACCTTCTTACCTGTCAGGACTGTACTCCCCGAGGAAATGCTCTCTCTCCACTCACTGTTCTTCTGTGGTGGGGTGTAGCTGAATAAAAGTTGTGTAAGGCATAAGCAATAGTGTAGACTGCTATGTAGACTCTGTAGCTGTGGCCAGTCATGCTGAATTCAAAAACAGGCTTAGGAAGGGTCTCCAAACGCTCATTCCCTGTACAACTTCCAGAACCCAGGAAACTGACAATGGATCTTGAAAACGAACAAGCAAAGCACTTTCCCAAAAGTCATGAATAAGGCCATCTTCATTTCCCCAGGAAGGATTGACCAGCTCAAGAAACTCTTGGAAGCCTTCCAGTTCCCTGGAAGGAACAGTAAAGGAGAGGGCACCATGCAGCATTTGTATGTCAAATCCTGTATGCATTCCCAAGCCATTTAACCAGAGATCAATTTGAGCTGTTTTTATCCATATTTTGCTGAGGAGAACCTCCCCTTATATTGAGGAAATACTTGCTTCGCCAAAGTGCTTGCGTAGAGAATACCTTGCAACCATGTAATGGCTGGAGCTTCTCCATGGAGTACTATGGCATTAGCTTTGCTCCCCATTACGTATTCCACATGATTCCATACTGTATGAACAATGTCATCTATCTTATCACTTATACGTAAAGTCAGTTCCACCCTCCTTGTGAATTCTGAGCAGATCCTGTTCTGCACAAGTAGGGGCTCCATGTTTCTCAAGAACTGGTCTCCACCATCATCATCTGTGGCCATGAGCCCCACCCATGTCCACTGGAAATGGAGAAGTATTTGGACAAGTCCTTGGTATTGCGAGCCTTCATTGGGGACCGTGCGGTAAAAAGAATGCAGATTGTGCTGATCATTCATGGGTTTGAAGNAAGGAGCCATATGAAAGCTTGAGAAAAGGAAAGAAGTGGGGCCAGGGTAAATTTCAGAAAGGGAAGAGAACTATTTGGCATCACCTTCACACCCTAAGGAGGATTACCAAATAAAAGATTTTGCTGGTATAACCCTCAACATGTTCTTGTATGAGCAAAAATGTAAATACAGAATTGAAATAATTCACTTGTCATTAAATGACAGGGGCAGCTGGTTAGTATTGGCAGAAGCAAACTGATAGAATTCCCGTTGGTAGCAATTTAAGAAGTGCCAATATGTTCAAAGCAGTCATTTTAATTCCTTTCTGATTCTGATGGAAATATCTCATTTTCTGAAGAAACCAGTCTTAAAGAGTTACATCTGAGACTTCAGGAAGTTTTCACATCAGTCATTGCATTCACATATTTGGATGAGCAAGTGGAATCCAAATATAGATCTACAGTTTCAGCTTCCTTTCTTACCCATTGCCTCTTTCCTAGATCTTTCTGGCTATCATCCAATTGTTCCTTGAAAGAGGTGAGTGAATTGGAGAGAGCTGGGGAAATGAGCTCAATGCCAGGTATATACTTTCTGTCTGCCTGCCTGCCTATCTATCTGTCTATCTATCTATCTATCTGTATCTGTATTGATATCGATATCGATACACATAGAGATATTTATTTTTGTTTTATTTATTCTATTTATTAAAACATTTCTATGCTGCCCCATTCGCCAAAGCCTCGGGGCGGCTCAAAACATAAACTAAAATACAAAAATAACAATATAAAAATAACAATATAAAATAAATAACAAAATAAAAGTAGTCACCCTGGCCAGATAAATAAGCAAATACTGTTAACAATTAAAATGGCACTTAAATAAAATGTTCTTCGCCTGGCGCCGAAAAACAAATAAGAACGGCGCCAGGTGGACCTCTCTAGGGAACACATTCCATAGATTGGGTGACACTGCAGAGAAAGCCCTCCTCCGAATACCTACCCTTCTAATTTCTTTCACGGAGGGTTCCCAGAGAAGGGCCTCTCCCGCAGATCTCAAGGGGTGGCCGGGCATATAGGGATGTAACCGCTCCTTCAGGTAACCATGACCCAAGCCGTTTAGATACAGATAGATACAGATATAGATATAGAAATAACAACTTCAAGAACAACCTTGTCTAGTCTTCTAAGCATTATGGCAGATTGGCTGATTTACATATCCTACCTGTGGAATCTTGTAAAGACTGAGGATGTCTGCCATGCATGATGAAGTTTCAAAGCTCAGTGCACCAATGATGCCTACAACATTTTTATTGATGCCACATAGATAGTTTGGGAGAAATCCATATGAGTTGAAAAGCAAATCTAAAGTGGTGCGATAGGTCATTCTTGGATCTGTGTAGCTTTCCTGGATATGGAAGCCAAGGGCGATGTTGGGCAAGATATTGGGATCCTCATTGACCTTGTCAATGGCAAATACAAAAGCCAGAATGTGCTGGTAGAACTTGGTTACCACCCTGCAAAGAATGTCATGCAGTTTCACATACAAGGTAAAGGTTGCAACAGAATATTACCTTATTTTTGGTCCACTTTAACACTGAAAGCTAGAGGAACCAGTGGATTAGAAGAGATCCAAATATGTAGGAATGAAGAACTGCATCTTTTCTTTTTTCCTTGATCCTGCCTTTACATTTGTGTATCGTATTGGACTGTCAGGAAATGGGGTACTTATTTTTATTGAAATCCAGTCTTTTCCAAAATCAATCCCTATCATCAGTCAATCTGCAGAGAGAAAGAACTGCTAAAGACAGTATGAGACATTTGCATGGTGACCTTGGATGGAAAATGCCTTACCCTGGGAAGTTTATCTTCTCCTGGGAAGGGTGTTTGATGAACCAGATGCTGCGGGGAAAGTAATGTAGAAAAGATGTCATCCCACCAATGTAGAAATCTCCATGCTCATACCAGTCTTGTGGAACAAGTACAGCCTCACTTCTGGGACATTTCGGAGTATGTTTTTTCGGCACCCCACTAGACAAAAGCAGCAGCAAAAGCAGCACCATCACAATGGCTAATTCATGCACACACATGAAGTTATCTTGTGTCTCTTCCTTTGTCAGCACCATTAATAGAGGCGGTGTGATTTGAAGTAGGCGAGTCACAGCTGCGTCCTCCAGTGGAAGCTGGTGAGGAAATCTGCAACCCAGGATAGCTAACCTCAATAGCGTAAGGAAAATGCTGCCTGCATGGCACTTGAAAACAGGAGAGTGATCAAAATTTCAGAGCTCTTCCTCTCTTTCCTCCTAAATCTCAGCACTCCATTCTCCTGGAGGAGGCTGAAAAAGATTGCAGGCCTGCTTCATGACTTTTTTGCTCTTCAACTGCCTGAACATTTGGCTGAATTATAGGGATTTTGATAATTACATGGGTGATAAATTGTTGTGTAATTTTGTTCTTCACCGTGTAGCTTCAGTAGCCACTTCAACGTTCAGGCCTGAAACCACATGTCTTAATCTCATGTCCCTCAGCCTTGGTCTCCCTCCTGTAAAGTTGATTTGAATGTAAATAGCTGGTAGAATCATACTCTTGGATGGACTCTCAGAGCCTATCTATTACCGTGTGCAGCACCATCCCTTTCAATGAAACTATGAGCTGCACTTTGGGAGTTCACATATGAAGGTACATTGAGAACAATGGCCAGTACCGCCAAGAAATGAATCAATGATGATTTTAAAATTCTTGGAAAGGACATGGAATAACTATCTCCCCCCCCCACCCAAAAAGAAATCCTCTCTGAAAATATATGATCAACTATGTCTACACCCTCCATATTCGAATCTAGAAAATAGTCTGTAGGATCCCCTGTGCCTTCTGTGGTGCTAAATGATAAAAAGGGGAGAGGACAACAACATTCTACAATTGACTGTCCCGACAGAGATGGAGCCCAAGTAGTGCAGTGCCATCCATTCCCATTGGGTCCATAAGGACAACAAATCAACAATATCAACAGATGCCTTGGCAGCAAGAAGAATCAAGAGTCAGTATCTCCCACATCCCACTGCTTCCCTATAGAAGACCTTGCTGTTTAACTGAGAAAATGTGGCCTGTACCTTGACACAACTGTATCATGAAATCCTGTCTCCTTCGTGAGCTTGAATTGAATTTGGTTTTAGTCCCCTTATTCATGTCCCTTCCTTTCCCTTCCCTTCCCTTCTCTTTTTGAAATGGTGTCACTGCAGACAGACAGGGTCCATCCCCCTGGCCAAAAGCTTCTATGCTTCAAGAGAAACAATGATCCAATACTAAGAGTTTCAACAAATTTATTGAAGCATTGACTTGCATGTTAAATGGGAGTTCTTTGACTGTCAAGTGAATGCAGAATGCACCTGAACCAAACAAAATCCTTTCCAAGATAAAGAAATATCAAATTGATGTGACAAATCTGAAGGCAAGAGAAAAGCATTGTGTTTGCAATAGTGTGCATGTGTGTGCTTGTTTCTATCTTAGAAGTGCATCTTAAGTAGCTTGCACCTTGCCTAAAGCATTCTGTCACAGCAGTAAGTAAAAGGCCTCAGTAAACCTAGAAAAGGAGAACAAGGACAAGGTCAATAAAGCCAGAAAGACCACTAGTGTTTCACATTATGAGAACCCAACGCAGATGGCAAGACATGCTGTGGTGTTGTGTCATGTGTAGCTTGAACTCCCTGCAACTTTTTCTAGGGGGTATTCAATCAGAAAGAACTGTTGTGTTGTTCCTGGGCACCGTTGATTGAAATCCCAGTTGGTCAGGCAGGAATGCCTGGTGCACTTTCTTGCAACACTGAAGGTTTAAACTAATGCTCAGTTACTGAAATAACAAGATTGAAATTCTGGGTGGGTTCCACCAAGCAAAGAGAAGGATTGGATTCGATAGGCTATGTTCATGTGGAGAAACCCATTAGACTATTTTATTCAAAAGTCATCTATCACTTTTATGTCATCTATCACTTTTATGTTTCTGTGCAGGACACAAAGAAAATGATTTAAGAATTCCTCTAATTCTTCCTTCTCATCAACTGCTCTCTCTTGTTCAGTTCTGGTCTGGACACAATAATGTAGCATCTGGGGGAAAATATGCAACACAGTAAGCCAGCACTGGAGCTGCAATGGAGAAAATCTCCACGGACACCATGTACTTTCCTCTTGTGCTCAGGTATGTTGAGACAAAGGACACCCATACGCTGCAGAAGATCAGCATGCTAAAGGTGATGAACTTGGCCTCATTGAAGCTGTCTGGCAAATTCCTGGCCAGGAAGGCCACAGCAAAGCTGACCAAAGCCAGCAGACCCAGGTAGCCCATGACAGAAGAGAACGTGAAGATTGAGACTTCATTACAGAGCAGGACAAGTTCTTCAGTCATGGAGTGCATGTCCACATCTGGGAAAGGAGGAAAGGTTGTCAGCCACAGAATGCAGATGCCCGCCTGAATATTGGGGCAGCAGAGCAAAATGGAATGAGACAGTCTTCTCCCTACCCACTTCCTTATGTGAGATCCTGGTTCAGTACCCAAGTATGCCAGCACCACAGAAACTGTTTTTGCCAGGATGGTGGAGAGGCACAAAGAGAAGACCATGCAAAAAGCAGTTTGCCAAAGAAGGCAGGACACAGTATTGGGCCTTACCATGAAAAGGAAGGAGCAGAGGAAACACATGAGAAGGCAGATGAGGAGAATGTAGGTGAGGCTTTGGTTGTTTACCTTAACAGTTGCAATGTCCCTTTGCCAGATGAAGAGGTCAAGCATCAGAGCTGTGATCAGAGACAATGAAAAAAGAGAAGAAGTGGAAATGATTGCCAGAAGATGTTGCATGACTGGCCAAGATATCTTCATAAGCTAAGAAGTTTGGTGTCTTTGGGATGCATAGATTTTTGAATTTGTTTGGATGTTGATGCTCTGGGCAATGGAAACAGGTTTCCTTATCTATAAAAACAAACAAAGAAGAATTGATGAGGAATAGCTCCCCACATCCCTCAGATTTCATAACAACTTCTCTGGAAGTCCATGTGCCTTATTTGCTGCTATGATGGAATATTTTGAGTATGTTGAAGGCGCTTTCCACAAAATAGCAATTTTGCAGAAAGGATTTTCGTTTAACTTTTTATTCTGCCTTTAAGTAGCATGTCATGAAATAAGAGAAGACATCAAGCATATAATGCACAATCTTGTGGGCTGACATGGGTTACTTTGATTAAACTTATTCTTTGTCCTTCCAAAAACTACATCGAAGTAATTTTTAGCAAATTCCTCTTATGTTTTCCTTGAAAAGAAGGAAAGCTTTGTTTATTTATATATATTATTTGGATATTGCTTTCTTTCCTTTGCATATGTTGACTAAAAGCAGGAAAGCAAGGTCTGGATAGGTGTTGCTGAGAAATGAGAGGAGCACTCTAGAACATGCTGCAAGCTCTTGTGGACCAAAATGGGTCGTTCTGATGAATCTTTTCAACTTCTCTTCAATTGTCTTCTTTGTGCTTCTGTTCATGAAGCATTCAAGTTGGTAGTTTGTAGCATACTCCTTTTTAGTTTTCCTTGCAGACAAAGGAAGGACTCATTTCAAATCTTTTCTATTGGGAATTTTCTGTTTTTTCCTCAATAAGCCTGGACTGAAAACACATAAGCAAGGAAGCAAGGTCTTGATAGGTGTTGGCAAGAGAAACTTTCAATGAGTTTCTTCCCTTTTGTTGAAACCTGCATTGCTTTTGATCTATGCCCTACTTTTCTGGTTTGAGAACATCCCATCTGGACATAGAGCACACTCATAGCAGCAAAATGACTTCCCCTCCTGCTTTTTCTTGCTGGAACCAGGAAGGCAGTTTTCATTACACAAAGAAAGAGGAGGCACCTGTCCGAAAAATATTGGCGTTAAGTCATGTGGAGGCGACATTTAAGGAAGTCATAGCATTGACCA
>NW_025335315.1:23944-27625 GCF_004798865.1 Varanus komodoensis
CAATGCTACTGAATGCTCAATTTCTCCGTGCACATGAAGCAGGAGAAACATCCTAAGCATTTCATGAAGACAAGAATATGAGAATTTCTTTCCTTGGCTTGATCAGTGGCACAAGCAGCTCAGCATTGCTCTTAACAATATTAAGTGTTCTTGTGCCAGTTTTTCAGTGAATAGAAGGATAGGCAGAGCTACTTCTCCTCTGTCAGCTATTAGTCCACCAAAGTCAGAAAATACTCTTTGTGCATTTGGATAGAGTTTATCACAGCTGCACTATCCAGTAGCCATGACTTCTTTTTCAGTGATTATATGAGGATACCTTATATTATCCCCCACACTAGGGGATATAATCTGTTTGATACTTCTATCTGCCTCTGGAGTCAAGTGGTGTCATTGGGAGAAAGACAAGCATAGATGGAATAAGCCCAGTGGAGCTTATTCTTGGATGGCAGGTATAGGATTGCAGTTTGTTTGTTCGTTCATTCAATGGATTTTTATGCCACTAAAACAGGCCATATCTGAGCTCTCTGTACAGCTCACAATATAAAACAGCAATCTAAAATCAGTAACAGTATATCAACATTTTCAAAATATGTTAGCAATATAATTCAAATATAAAGCCTATCGATCAAATTAAAATATAATATTAAACTTTAAATAACGCAATGCTAACTAAATTGGTTAAAACCAGCATGTGGTCAGATTTAAACCAAATAGTCATTAAATTTCATTGTTAAAATGACCAGAGAAAAAGTGAGTCTGTTTGGGTCAGAAATTCTAGCAGTGTCAGTGTGAGGAAAACCTCTCTGAGCAGCCAATTCTAGAGGTGCTGAGAACACCCTTGTTCTAGCCAGCATCCCCTTCACCTCCCCAGGGCATGGGTCCCTAATAAGTTTCTGGACATTCATCAAAGGCAGCCCCACATAAAGTGTGTTACAATTGTGATGTCACCAAGGCATGTGTGACTGTGACTAGGCTTTGTCTTTTGAGATATGGCCTCAGGTTATTGGCCCTCTTCCAGTCCATTATCAAACTGAGGCATTGGATCAGGACAGACCTCACCTGCATCTGATGTAAATTAGAGGTAGAGCTGAGAATCATTAGCATATTGATGTGATCTCAACCCAACCTCTGGGTGACCTTGATGCTAAAGATCAAATGGAAAAATATAGATCTTTCTGGAGCCCCATGGTGTTACATCCATGTTGGAGAGCAAGTGTCCCCCAACACCACTTACTGGACCAAATCAGTCAGGCAGGACCAGAACCACTGCAAAGAATGCCTCAAACCCTTAACCCAGCCATCCTATCCAAAAAGACACCATGGTCAATGCTGTAAAATGCTGCTGAGAGGTTCAGAAGAACCAACTGGTTCATGCTCCCCTGTCTCACAAGGATTGGATAGTTTCTACCAATGGTCCAGATTGTAATAGCACTTGGAAAACTCAGCCAGATGGTCTTGTGCAGATGCAATGGAGGAAGCAAAATATTGTCATGTTGCCTTCTTCCTTATCATGGAGTTGGCTCAACAATGAGCTCTAAATTGTGCTCAATCAAATTTCTTCCACCTGCACTCTCGCTGTCTTACCTCTCGCTTCAATTCTCTAAGTTGTGCTGTATACTAAGGGGATGATGAAACTTGGCAAGAGGGAAGAGGGAGCTTATGTGTGATAATTTCAACCACCCTGGGTGTCTCCTTATTCCATACTGCAAGCTGGGCTTTGACAGGAGCACCAACCATATCAGCCAGAAAGACCCCCAGAACCCTCTGAAACCTGTCAGATTAGATTCTGGGGCTGGACCATTTTACGTGCCCCCTTAACCTTGCAGAGGGAGAAAGGGGTCAAAAGTTGAAACCTGACCATGATCATTAACCCCTCCACATTTGAACCACTTTTTAAAATTATTTATTTAAAACTTTTGTATGCTGTCACCACATGCCTTGGCATCTTGGGATGGCTCACAATATATACAATTAAAAAAAAATCTATATCAATGACAAATTCAATAAAAGATTACATAAGAACAAAAAAAAATGAAAACATAGAGTGACTGGTCAACAATAAAATATTAGTTTTTAAAATACCGATTAAATAAAAAGGTTTTAACCTGGGACCAAAAAGAATATAAACTCAGCGCCAGGCACACCTCTCTAGGAAGCACATTCCATAATCTGGGCACCACCACAGATTATCTATCTATCCCACCACTATCTATCTATCACCACTATCCCACTGTCCCATTGAGAAAAACAGGTTGCGAGTGCAACTCATTTCATATGTTGGACCGATCAACATGTTGAGACAGCCCAGTGGTTGTCATGACTACCATGAAGTCCTGAGGTGCCCTGGATAGAAGAGCCCTGGCAAGGGGGTTGATGTCCCCCAGAGCCAACATCCTGGGGGTCCTCAACACCAGGTCCAAGACTATCTCTGTCAGCTCAGGCAGGGAAGCTGCTGGGGAGCAAGTTGGATGGAACACCAACAGGATGCCTAGTCTGTCTTGAGAGTCCAACACCCAGGACAAATGCTCAAGACCCTTCTTAAAACAGACAGGAAGCCTTGAAAGGGACACTGAATCTTTATACAATATAGTGACGGCCCCCACTCACTGGCTCAAGAAGATGCTGGTGCCGAATCCAGTCACCAGGTGGCTATAGTTGGGAAAGAAGCACTCACCTTTTTTTCCAACTCAGGTCTCTCTAGTAAAGGGCAGTTTGGCCTCCTCATCCCTATTCAGATCATACATCCTATGATAAAATGACCTGGTGTTCAATATCAGCACCTCCAGACCTGAGAGCTGGCTGGTATGCATGTGTGGATCCATCTGGATAGGGGACAAGCTTTGAAGAGAGGACAGCTTTATCATCCCCCTCTTCTTCTAGGCAGGAGTGTTAAACTTCCATTGCCATATCTCCCTCTGTCACCCTCTCTGGCCACTCTATAAAAGACCTTGAAAACAGAAGTGGAGGTGAGGTGAGGAGAACCCTTCTTCAACTACCAATTCCTTTCCTTCCAAACTTAACCTTTTTCCCTTCTATTTCCTATCCCTTCTAAACATTTCCTTCCATTTATCCCTCTCCTCTTTCTACTTACCTTCTACAGCATCCTTTCTTCCAACACTTCTTCCTTCCTGACCAACTATTTTCTTCCCCAGCTGATGATTTCCATCAGATCTTTTCATTTCCTTGCTTCTGTTATGCATCTCCTACTTCCTCATGCCTTCCAAATTCAGTTCCTCAAAAAATCATACTATTTTTAAACCCTCTCACAAACACAGAAACATGCACAATTTCTCCTGAACCCAAACGGCACCAAGTGGCTGCCAAAGGGGTCCCAAACTGGCAAGCTCTTTGGCATTGCCTACAGTGGCGACCAAGAAGTACCACCCAGGGGCACTGCCCTTGAGGCCAGGCATCTGGAGCAGTGGCCTGGCTGGGCTTTACCTGCCCTCTGAATCACCTAAAGGGATGCACCATGAGATGACTGTATCTCTGCCAGCCAGCTAATTCCTGCCACAACTCAGTGGCAAGTGGATAGCAGAGAAAAGCGACTTGGGTAGCATGGCAACATGGGTGATAGCATTTCCCAGGAAGACCAGAAACACTGGGGGCCCAGGGGGCACTGATCCACAGCAGTGGGTGGCAGCTGAGGCAGGTGCCAAAGATTCAATTCCTAGATGCAAT
>NW_025335316.1:0-8284 GCF_004798865.1 Varanus komodoensis
ATGCACTCATGTCATCCCCAACAGGGGGCTGTCCAACCTTTCCTTGAACACCCTCCTTGACGGGGCCTCAACCGCCTTCCCGGAAAGCCCATTCCACCTCCTAGGGGTCCTCACCAACAGGAAGTACTTCCTGACATCCCACCCGAGACCCAGTTCCTTGCGATTCGCCCCCCTGGACCACATCCTCTCCTCCGCTGCAGGGGGGAAGAGGTCGTGACGCTCTCCGTGTGGCACCCCTTCACACGCTTACGTGCCACTGCAAGATTCCCCCATGAGTCTCCTCTTCTCCCGGCTGAGAAGACCCAGCTCCCTCGGCCTCACCTCATCTGCCATCCCCAGGCCCACATCTGGCTCCCATCCTTGTGACCCTGCACTGAACTGGTTCCCATCAGGGGGTCCTCCTGGCTTGGCCTCCAGGACCTCCCTTCTGAGCGTCACCCACTGCTCCTGAACCCGCTTGCCTTCCACTGCCCTTTGCCAGGAGACTTCCCCCCGCCTGGCCCTCCCTTGGCCCACGAGGGCCCTCATGCAGCCGCCCCTCCAGCCCTGGACCTGCCGCCCATCCCTGTTCTCCTCATCTCCAAGCACAGGACGGAGAGGGCGCTCGCATCCAGAGCGCCCCTGGGCTGCACGCCTCCCCCAGGCCCCTCTGGGTCAACTCGAGGGGCCTCCTGGCCATGCCATCCTCTACAGCCTGCATCTTCTCCTTGAGGAGAGGCACCAGGCGCATCCTGCTCTTCGGCATCATTTTGAGCCCGGGCAAGTGTCCCAGGCTAAGAAAACCCTGCCTGGGAAAGCTCTTTCTTCCTCAGAGGGCTTCAGTCTACAGAAGGAAGGCTCTCAGTCTCAGCGAGGGTGGGTACTTTAAAGGTTACCCCTTCCTGAGGCTCTGCAGAATCAGAGGACATGCATTCTCAATGCAACAGTTTGCGTACTAAATTAAAAAAAAGCAATGCTTCCACCTGATGGATTTCAGTTGGGTTCGTGGAGGCTTCTGTGCAGCACCGTCACTTTAAAAAGAGACCAAGTAAACCTTCATTGGTTCTTTTGTTTTGGGCATGTTTGGGGGAAGGAAGGTGCCCTGCAGAACTTTTCCTATGGAGATTCCTGGATACTGTCCAAACACTACATTAAAACAAATTTAAAATTTCAATAACTTCTACAGGACCTGACTTAACCTGAGGAAAGAATTAAAAAGCACTAGTAAACTAATTACATGACCTACAGTAAAGTTCCCCGCAGATGTCACCCACACTGGGGAAATGTTCTCGCCCCTGCCCCCCCTCCCCTGCCCTTCCAATCGTCTTTCTTGTCCTTCCACAAGGCAACAACGTCCATGTCCAGGTGAGGCATCCAGAAAAGGACACAAAACGTCAAGGGCAGATACACCAAGGATTTGGCCAATGGGAGAAAGTTCATGGTTAGACTATTTTCTATTTTGTTATAACCAGCATGGAGTTTGCCATTCCCGGTGACCATGGACTGGGATAAAATCTTTACCATGGATGCTGCACGCAAGATCCCTTCATTGCTCATTGAACGCATTTGAAAGCTGTATCTCAGGGGTGAGTTCGTTGATGTTCAGTAAAGTCTCCCCTCCGACAGAAGCACTTTCTAAATTTCATTCATGTCTGTGGCCTCTCCCCAGGGTGCATTCTTTGATGAATGGTAAGATCCCCACTGAGGCTGAAGCTCTTGCCACGTTCCATGCATATTCATGGCTTTTCTTCAGTGTGTGTTTTTTGATGTTGGGAAAGATAGTTCCTGTTGCTGAAGCTCTTTCCACATTCCATGCATGTTTATGGCTTCTCCCCAGTGTGCATTCTTTGATGCATGGTAAGATGTGCACTTTGACTGTACCTCTTGCCACATTCCATGCACGTGTATGGCTTCTCTCCAGTGTGCATTTTTTGATGTCTGGTAAGATTCCCTCTGAACCTGAAGCTTTTGCCACATTCCATGCATGCGTATGGCTTCTCGCCAGAGTGCGTTCTTTCATGGACTGTAAGATGTTCACTTTGGCTGAAGTTCTTTCCACATTCCTTGCACATGTATGGCTTCTCTCCCGTGTGCCATCTTTGATGGATGGTAAGAGTACTATTACAACTGAAGCTCTTGCCACACTCCATACATGTGTATGGCTTCTCCCCAGAGTGCGTTCTGTGATGGATGGTAAGACTACTACTACAGCTGAAGCTCTTGCCACATTCCATGCATGCATATGGCTTCTCTCCAGAGTGTGTCCTGTGATGGACCGTAAGAGTACTACTACAGCTGAAGCTCTTGCCACATACAATGCACATGTATGGCTTCTCCCCAGAGTGCGTTCTTTGATGGACTGTAAGACTGAATCCCTGGGTGAAGCTCTTTCCACATTCCATGCATGTGTATGGCTTCTCCCCAGTGTGCATTCTTTGATGCATGGTAAGCTTCCCCCGTTGACTGAAGCTCTTGCCACATTCTATGCATGTGTATGGCTTCTCCCCAGTGTGCGTTTTTTGATGTTCGGTAAGATAGCTACTGCACCTAAAGCTCTTGCCACATTCCATACATATGTACGGCTTCTCCCCGGAGTGCGTTCTGTGATGGACGGTAAGATTGCTACTCTGGCTGAAGCTCTTGCCACATTCCATGCACGTATATGGCTTCTTCCCAGTGTGCGTTCTTCGATGGACTGCAAGATTTCCTCTGTCACTGAAGCTCTTGCCACATTCCATGCATGCATATGGTTTCTTCCCAGTGTGCGTTCTTCGATGGACTGCAAGATTTCCTCTGACACTGAAGCTCTTGCCACATTCCATGCACATGTATGGCTTCTCTGCAGAGTGCGTTCTTTGATGGATGGTAAGATTCCAAATCTTAGTGAAGTTCTTGCCACATTCCATGCATGTGTATGGCTTCTCCCCAGAGTGCGTTCTGTGATGGATAGTAAGAGCACTACCACAGCTGAAGTTCTTGCCACATTCCATGCATGTGTATGGCTTCTCTCCAGTGTGCGTTTTTTGATGTGTGGTAAGATCGCTACTGCACCTGAAGCTCTTGCCACATTCCATACATGCGTATGGCTTCTCCCCGGAGTGCGTTCTGTGATGGACAGTAAGATTGCTACTCTGGCTGAAGCTCTTGCCACATTCCAAGCATGTGTATGGCTTCTCCCCAGTGTGTGTTTTTTGATGGCTGATAAGATTTCCATTTTGACTGAAGCTCTTGCCACATTCCATGCATGTGTATGGCTTCTCCCCAGTGTGCATTCTTTGATGGAGTGTAAGAGATCCTTTGACACTGAAGCTCTTTCCACATTCCATGCATGTGTATGGCTTCTCCCCAGTGTGCGTTTTTTGATGGCGTGTAAGATTTCCTCTATTACTGAAGCTCTTGCCACATTCCATGCATGTGTATGGCTTCTCCCCAGTGTGCATTCTTTGATGCATGGTAAGCTGCCCCCGTTGACTGAAGCTCATTCCACATTCCATGCATGTGTAAGGCTTCTCCCCAGTGTGCATTCTTTGATGGAGTGTAAGAGATCCTTTGACACTGAAGCTCTTGCCACATTCGATGCATGTGTATGGCTTCTCCCCAGTGTGCATTCTTTGATGCATGGTAAGCTGCCCCAGTTGACTGAAGCTCGTTCCACATTCCATGCATGTGTATGGCTTCTCCCCAGTGTGCATTCTTTGATGGATTGTAAGAGATCCTCTGACACTGAAGCTCTTGCCACATTCCATGCATGTGTATGGCTTCTCCCCAGTGTGCGTTCTTTGATGGCGTGTAAGATTTCCTCTATTACTGAAGCTCTTGCCACATACCATGCATATGTATGGCTTCTCCCCAGTGTGCTTTCTTTGATGGAGTATAAGAGATCCTTTGACACTGAAGCTCTTGCCACATTCCATGCATGTGTATGGCTTCTCCCCAGTGTGCGTTTTTTGATGGCGTGTAAGATTTCCTCTATTACTGAAGGTCTTGCCACATTCCATGCATGTGTATGGCTTCTCCCCAGAGTGCGTTCTTTGATGGATTGTAAGATTTCCTCTGTCACTGAAGCTCTTGCCACACTCCATGCACGTGTATGGCTTCTCCCCAGAGTGCGTTCTGTGATGGATGTTAAGAGCACGACTGCAGCTGAACCTCTTGCCACATTCCATGCATATGTATGGCTTCTCTCCAGAGTGCGTTCTTTGATGCATGGTAAACTGCCCACTTTGACTGAAGCTCTTTCCACATTCCATGCATGCGTATGGCCTCTCCCCTGTGTGTGTTCTTTGATGAATGGTAAGCTGCCCACTACAGCTGAACCTCTTGCCACATTCCACGCATATGCATGGCTTCTCCCCAGAGTGTGTTCTTTGATGCATAGTAAGCTGCCCGCTTTGAGTGAAGCTCTTGCCACATTCCGTACATGAATATGGTGCATCTCCACTGTGGAATCCTTGATGTTTACTAAGACCTCCACTTTCATGGAGGCCCTTCCTGCATCCCATACACTTGTTTGGCTCCTCCCCTACATCCTTTCTTTGCTGCCCAGAATTATTTCCAGCACCACTGAAGCTCTTCCCACATTCTGTGCATTTAGACGGCTGCTCTCCACTCTGCACCCGGCCGCTTTTTCTAAGCGTCCCGACAGCACTTAAGATCAGCCTTCCTTCCATGACTTGATGTGGCTTCCTCCAAGTGCTGGATCAGTGATGCTCACTAAACCTCGGCTATCTCTGAGCCTCCTTCCACACTGCACGGGTTCAAAGGGCTTCTGCACACCGGGAGTTGATGAACTCTCGTCCCTAGTTCGATGCTCTTTCAGCGTTCTGCACATTCATTTGGCCTCATTCCTTGCTCTACTTAGGATCCAGACATTCTTCCATCATTCGGTTATCTGTCAAAAACAAGATTCTTTCCCCTTCCTCTTTCCGGGACTCAAAGGAATGAAGGGCGAGTGTTTGCAGGACATTGAGAAATATCAGATGTTTTCCTCTTGTTCTGTATTCGGTCGTCTTGTGTTCTTTTGATATCCTTTCATTTCGAATTCCCTCTTTTCTCACTTCATGCTCACTGGTTTCTGCTTATTTGATGCAGGGATCCATCTCAATTTCCTCTCCTACCATTCATCTGTTTGGGAGGAAAGAGAAAAGAAAAGCTTGGTAGTGGTGAAAGGCCGACACAGATGCGCTCAATCCAGTGCACAGCAACCCTGGCACCTGTCAGGCCAACATCTCAGCCGTCTCCCTGCCCACTGCGTACGCACTGCCAAAACCGCAATGACTCAAGGACAATCTTCCCAGAGTGACATCGCATACACTGAGGTTTGGATGGGCTCTGTACTGTCCCGGCAGCTCTAACATCTCCAATAAGAAAGGAAATCTCCTGTTTCAGGGTGTTGCACTGCCCAGAAAAGTGGAGATCGAAAGGCACCAGAGATGGTGGGTTGCCACAATCTTATTAAACGCTGATCAAATGCAGAGAGATATAGCATGAGCAAAGGCACGTGAGACTCACACAAGGAATTGCAGGGATCGTGCAAAGAAGCATCTGGGCCGCGAACTGTTCTCCTGCAGCAGCTCCTGGAGGGCAGAAACCGGAAACCGTCTGTCTCTGAGACACCAACACTCCCAGGCAGGAATGCGTGCAGCCCACCAGCAGATGCCTGCAGTGGAACATGGCGGAGCCTCCTGCAGGGGCGCAAAGGTGCCGGGGATCCCACAGGGATGATGGGCACGATGCGGGTCTGCTCGGGAGGAGGGTTTGCGAGCTCTTGAGGCACTTACAGTGTACGCAGGAGCGGCTCCCGTCACGCAGCGAGGCCCCAGCAGCCGCAACGGATGCACAGCGAAGTGAGCAGGTGCTTGCCGCAGACGCCTGCCTGGATGCAGGTGAGAGCTTTGCAGCTGCACAGGCTACGGCTCCTTCAGGGTCGGCTTAGGGCTGCATCCTGCCCTGCTCTGCCAATTGGCCGTGGTGGGTGGGAGCGAGATTAGCCTGTGCCACAGCCGGATTTGCCCGGCCCACGTCTGGAAGCAGGCTCGTTAGTGAGCCTTTTCAGTGCACAGGGGCTCCGTGTCTGTCCTTTATCTGACTTCCCTGCCAAATATCTAGAAGACAGACAGACAGACAGAAGGTGCAAGACCCTGAGGCAGAGACCCTGGGGCCTTCCTAGCCGTGCATTTTGGCACTGAGTCCGCTCCGTACCAGAAAGTAGCTCTGATACGGGGTCTCCCTGCTCTGAGCCCATCCCCGAAAACCCAACCCCACACACGGCTCCCTCACAAGCTCCCTGTATTAATGACCTCGAAGAGGAAGTGCAGGGAGCAATGACCACACCTGCAGAGGGCAGCAGAGGGGCCGGGGTGACTGGGAACGTGGGAGGCGGAAGGAGAGCCAAGGGGATCTGGAGGTGCTGGAGCCCCGGGCTGAAAACCGCAGGAAGAACTTCAATACGGAGCACGGCCCGGTTTCCCAAGTAACCTGGAAAAAGAAACCTAATGCGGAGGACCAAGTTGCGGAATACTAGGTCAATGATACCGCAAGTCAGAAGGATCTTGGAATTTTTCTGGAGTAGCTCCGGATTGGAAAAGGTCAGTTTATATTCCAATTCCAAAGAAGGGCAACGCCAAAATATGTTCCAACTACCGCGCCATTGCACCCATTTCACCTGCTAGCAAAGTTATGCTCAAAATCATGGGTCCTCCAAGCGGGGCCTGCGGGCCGGATCCGGTCCGCCATCCCCATTCATCCGGCTCACCTCAGCGGTTCTGGACTCACCGCGCACACGCCTGCCCTCCGTCGCCTGGCTCACCCTGCGCGTGCCCACCGCTGCCTGGCCCGAAAACAATCCCCGAGGGGCCAAGCCACTGCCTCGCCTGCCCGCCCCACCGCGCCCCACAACACATGCCCACCCCGTCTCTCCTTGCCCCCCCGCCCTGCCCTCGCCGGCCCGTGCGCCCCATCAGTGCCTTTCCATTGGCCCCGTTGATAAAGTTTGAGGAGCCCTGCTGGAAATCCTACAAGCCAGGCTGCAGCAGTAGGTGGACCAAGAACTACCAGAAGTACGGCAGGATCTCGAAGAGGCAGAGGAACAAGAGATCAACAAAGAGATGCCAACATACGCTGGATCATGGAGAAAGCTAGGGAGTTCCAGAAAAAGGTCTACTTCTGCTTCATTAACTATGCTCAAGCCTTTGATTGTGTGGATCACAACCAATTATGGCAAGTTCTTAAAGAGATTGGAGTACCTGACCATCTTATTTCTCTCCTGAGAATCCTATATGTGGGTCATGAAGCAACAGTTAGAACTGGGCACAGAACCACTGATTGGTTCACAAATGAGAAAGGAGTTTGGCAAGGCTGTATATACTCGCCCTGCCTATTTAACTTATATGCAGAGCACATCATGAGAAAGGCGGGGCTGGATGAATCACCGGTTGGATTAAGATTACAGGGAGAAAAATCAACAACCTCAGATATGCGGATGATACCACTCTAATGGCAGAAAGTGAAGAGGAACTAAAGAGCCTCTTGGTGCACGTGAAGGAGAAGAGCGCAAAAGTTCGCTTGAAACTCCATCCAATCCTTTTCTCTAAATATTTGCTTTTCTTTCAGTACCTTTCTCAAACTATCCCAAAAATTTCCTGGAAATCCTCTAATCTGTGTAACTGAGCTCATTGGTCAGAATATTGGCATAAATTCTTCCCTGTACTTCTCCCAAATTTTTCAAAAAGGGATTTTCTATTCTTTTAATCATCTTCTTATTGTCGCATTGAAAAAATGTTTTTAAAAGATTCCAAAAGGTCCTGTTGTTCCATCCTTGCCCTTAGTATTTCATCTGGCTTCCAAATGGTATTCGGCATAAATCTTCACTGGTTCGCTTCATAATATACTTTAATATTCTGAATACGTAGTCCGCTCCCTTTTTGTGAGTTATACCATCATTTCCTAGTCAACTTTGCTCTCTTATCTCCATTACAAAATTTATTAATCTGTGTTTTGCCACTCTTCTGACTCTTTGCCCACTATCCTTACTGACAACATCCCAAACAAGTTTACCTCAAGTAAAATCCCCCTTTTATGAAATGCTATTCTACCAAACCAAGACCACCAAAATTGCTAAACTGCTGCTTTTTCTCATTCATTTCGGATCTTAATAAATCAGAATTATTCTGATCAGACATAGGGTATTTTTTGAAATACTGATGTTGGCCAAATTTGAAACTTATCCTCAATTCCCTCCTTTTCTTCCCCATTGAAATTGAACAAGGGCATCTCAATTTTCTCTCAATTAACCTGCAACCACTTA
>NW_025335316.1:8332-13265 GCF_004798865.1 Varanus komodoensis
CTGCAGGGGCCCCGGGGCTCCTCGCCCGCAGGGGTCCCTCCCCCCCCCGCCCCCCGCCCCGCCCTCCCCCCGTTTGGGGCCCCCCCCCGGCCGCCTCGCCCGCCCCCCGGCCCGCCCTGCCCACGTTTGGGGTCCCCCTGCGCGCCGCCGACCGCCTGCTGGCTGTGCAGCCCAGGAGCTTCCCGGGCGGAGGGCGAGGCGGACCGGCCGCCCTCGCCGCGCCTCTGCAGGGCCCGCGCCGCTCCCCGTCCCGCGCCGGGCACTTCTTGCGCGTGGCCGCGAAAGGGGCTCCGTGGCGCCACGAGGGCGCGGACAAAGGCCGCCGCCGAGCGCGTTCCCACGACCGCCGAGCCTGCAGGGCGCTCCGGGCGGGCAGGAGGTCCTGCGAGCGGCGCCCCTTCCTTTGGGGAGCGGGCGGAAGGACCCCCCCCGCCGCCCCTCGCAAGGCTCGCCCCGCGGCACCAGGCCCGCTGCCCCGGAGTCTCCCGGCGCCGCGCCTGGCCCCGGGGAGCAGGGATCGGGCCCCGCCGCCCCCCGCAAGGCTGCCGCGCCCCCCCGCTCCCTCCCCGCAAGGCCCCGGCCCCCCGCCGGGTCCCGGCCCGGCCCTACCTGCCCTCCTCCTCTGCGGCGGACCCGGCGCAGCACCCGCGCCCCCGTCCGGATGGAGCCCCTCCTGCCCGCCCGGAAATGCGCCCGGGAGGAAGGAAGAGCCGGGCGCGCCGGTCCCCCCGGGCGTTTCGCGGGAACAGCCCCGGAGCAACGGTGCTCCTGGAGCAGCTGCGAGCGGCAGTGCAAGGGAATCTGGGCGACGGCGGCTTCGCGCGCGGCGCTTCCTTCTGGTTTGGTCCCCCGATGAGGAGCCATTGGACCTGCGCGGCTCCTCCTGCTGGACGTGCGTTGTCCCTCCCGGGAAGTCAGCGGACTCCTGGCAAAGGAGGGCTGCTTCTGTGCCTTTGTCTTACACACTGCCGACACCCCTTTCTCGGGCGGCACCCAAAAATTCCGGGCCAGCTTCCTTTTTAGCCCTTGCTGCCAGGGCCGCTGCTCTGCTGATTGCAAGAGCAGATAAAGCTGCCAGGGGAACAGCTTTGCAATCACCCTCCGTTGAATTTCCCCCTGTTGGAGAGGAAAGAAGCCCCTAAGGCTGCCCAGGTCTCCCTTGACAGGTNCAGGTCAGCTGCCCACAGCAAAGGATGAAAGGGGAGGGAACTGCCCCTCTCCTGGGCGCATGTGACTCAGAATCTGCAAAACACTCTGTGTATGTTCTTGAACCTTTTAGTTGGCCCTGGGAACCAGTACCTGGCCGCATTCTGTTCTGAGAAGCTGCAGGGCTCCTGGGTGATCTTTCAGTAGAACTGCTGTGGTTCAGGGCGAAAGGGGCCTTTCCTGACTGAACCTGGGAATCCTGGTTGCGGCTGCCCTGGAGGCTCCCCGACATCTCCTCTGCGGGGTGCGTGAGATCCATCAATTCTGGATCGCTCAGTTAGGCAGCGATTGGAAATACACCCCGACCATGAAGTTCTTCCCCTGTGCACCCAATGCGGCTTTGTTGTTTTTAATGTTCAGATAACATCACTGCAACTCTATTTTACACTGTTTTATTCATTTATACTAATTAAACTGCAGGGAAGAATCGTTTTGGCATGCGATTCAAGGTCGCTTACGTAATCCCTGAAATCCTCCCCTTCCTCTGCGAGGAACCCTCCCCTCCAGAGGCTGGGGTCCAGGGCCAAAACCTGCTGAGCGAGTGGTGGGCCGGCTGCTCCTCCGGAAGGATCAGCAGCCCTTGGATGTCCCTTCTGTCTTGTCAGGGCGACCCCCTTTCCCTTAAGGGTTAACTATTATCTGGCCAAAATGGCACCTCCTCACAGAAGAAGGGAGATATCGGGAATCCTGGGAGCTGCCAGCCTGGCAGAGAAAGGGGAAATCTTCAGTGGAAACCTTCCCGAGAGTGGGCGGAGATGTGACGCTCCAGGGGGGAAAGGGAAACACCAGGCAGACTTTCTCCCGTTTTGTCCCCCCCCATCCCCCCCCTTGCTCTTCTGAACTTTTCAGGGGGAAACTGTGTGCTCTTTCCTGGGCATCTCCCCCTCGAGGAGAGGAAAGAAGCCCCTAAGACTGCCCAGGTCTCCGCTGGACCCGTTCAAATTTTCCTGCATCTTTCCCACATCCTGGAGCCACAATGGGACAGTATTCCAGATGAGGTCTGACCATGAGCAGCGCATGGACGACTGCGGCAACAATCGCCTGTCCAAGTCGGAATGTAGCTGTGAAATCAGCCTGAGCAGAGAGATGGTGCTCCCGGGAGACAAAAGACAATTCGGGGACCAGGGGCACCCCAGGCTAAGGACCGTGTCCTCTGGGGGGAGTGCAACCCATCCAGGTCAGGCTGAAATTCGCCCGGATGGGCTGCCCACCAGGAGCGGCACCATCTTGCCTGACTCCTGCTTCAGCTGAGGGCCCCCATCCAGTCCATCCCCGAGTCCTGGCACTGGATAAGGACGGTGAGTGCCTCGCCTGGATCAGGGGACCAGGAGAGGGGGAGCTGCATAGATCCAAGTCAGGCTCTTCAGGGGTGGCTTTGCGGGAGCCAGAACCCCGCCTTCTCTCGCAGGGTCCGTCTCGCCCTCCCGGCCTCGGGGTGGGGGTGCCCCCCACTCACAGTTCTCAATGAGCCGCACTGGGCAAGGGCAGGGGGCACAGGGCGGGGGCGCAGGCTGGCCCAGACTCCGTTCTAACACCAAACTTCAAACAGGCTTGGCCGTTTGGCCCCGATGGCCTTCTGGCCCCTTCCAACTCGACTGTTCTGTGATTATGGGATGAGTCTGTTATACAAAAAGCTGCGGACATACTTCTGCTCAAGTGAAATCGACCATGGTATCCTCCTGGAGGGGCTAGTGGGACTGGGAATAGGGGGTACTGCTTGGCAGTGGGTCCGCTCCTATCTCAACGGCCGATTCCAGAAGGTGGTGCTGGGGGACTATGGCTCTGCGCCATGGCAGCTATGCCAGGGAGTTCCACAGGGGTCCATTTTGTCCCCTTTGCTGTTTAACGTCTACATGAAACCGCTGGGAGAGGTCATCAGGAGGCGTGGGCTGCGGAATCATCAGTACGCTGATGATACCCAGCTCTACCTCTCGTTTTCCACCAATTTGGGTGAGGCAGTGGCTGTACTGAACCAGTGCCTGGCCGAGGTAATGGGCTGGATGAGGGCCAATAAACTGAAGCTCAGTCCAGACAAGATGGAGGTCCTGTTGGTAGGCGGTTCGGGCTTCGGGGTGGGGGACCTTGACCTTGTCCTGAATGGGTAGCACTCCCTCTTAGGGACAGGTTCTGCAGCTTGGGAGCGCTCCTCGACCCAGACCTGTCGGTGGAAGCTCAGGTAACAGCGGTGGCGAGGAGCACTTTCCTTCAGCTTCGGCTGATCCATCAGCTGCGTCCCTACCTGGAGAACAATTGCCTGGCAACAGTGACTCACGCATTGGTCACTTCCCAACTACTGTAAAGCGCTGTACGTGGGGCTGCCCTCGAAGGCGGTCCGGATACTTCAGATGGTGCAAAACAGAGCTACCAGGTTGCTGACGGGGACTGGGCGTTGTGCTCAAATACTCCAGTCCTCCATCAGCTTCACTGGCTCCCCATTGAACTCCAGGCCCAATTCAAGGTGCTGGTTATCACCTATAAAGCCCTTAACGGCTTGGGACCTGGTTACCTAAAGGTGCGCCTGCGTCCATATGTGCCCACCCGCCCCTTGAGATCTCGGCAGCAGAGGCCCTTCTCCGGGAACCCTCCGTGAAAGATATTGGGAGGGTGAGTACCCGGAGGAGGGCCTTCTCTGCGGTGGCGCCCAACTTATGGAACGCGCTCCCCAGAGAGGTCCGCCTGGCACCGTCGTTATTTGTTTTATGTCGCCAGGCCAAGACCTTTTTATTTAAATGTTATTTTAATTGTTGATTTTATTTATAGATTCTTAATTTTTATGCCAGGAAGTCTCCAGTATTTTATGCATTTGCATAGATTTATATTTATTTACGTGTTGGAAGCCGCCCCGAGGCTTATGAGAATGGGGCAGCATACAAGTATTCCAAATAAATGAATGCTCAAGGCTGCCAGAGGGTGAGGCGGTTCCCTCGTTTATTGCAATCGGGGCAGGGCCCGCTCTATCTGAATCTCTCCCAGGGTCACACACACAGCAGCTCCTTTTCGCCCCCAACCCGTCTGCCACAGCCCCCTTTTCCCTCAGTGGGCGAAGTACTAGGGGGCTGCACCCGTTCCGTCGCTTGCTTCATGCCTCCCATCTCATCCCACGACATGCAGCACGAGAGCCCTGGAATTGGCCCGCTGTCTGTTCCAGGTGTGGGAGTCGAGATCCACCAGCCACTGCTTCAAGTCCTCCCTTTCCTCTTCTTTCTGCCCCCCCAGCAGGCTCTCCAAGGGCGTGTTTTGCCACTCCATCATCACCAGAGTGGCTCCTTTCAGAAAGAAGGAAAGTAGTGTGAGGGCGAACGCAGGAGCATGTTCAGGCAGAGGAGCAGTCCTACAATCCCCCTCATTCTGCCTAAACATGCCTCGATTTACGCCCGGACCCTTCAGCCTTGCCAAGGCGACGGCACTTCAAAAAATTCCACACTTTCTGAGACTCTACTAAGAATTTCACAAACAAATTGCATCACTTTTCCACATAGTCACCTTCCTTCGTGATGCTTTTTTCCCAGTGCCGTACCAACTTTTTAATGCCAGCAGCAATACATATATAAACTATTTCTACGAAATAAGAAAGTGCAGAATTTTCTGAAGACCCCATGTAATTAAGGGGCAGATAAAGAAGTTACTCTGCCTTGTCCTTCCTGCTAAATCTGCTTCCCAGGCATCTATGGAAACACCCTAAATTCCAGTGTCCGACCCGCACACCGGGCACACACTTCCGCGTGGC